>NC_140028.1:70616966-70651966 GCF_963513975.1 Fringilla coelebs
CCCATGTTACGCTAACAGATCGCACACTTCCATAGCTTGAACAGACAGAGTTCCTGTGACAGACAGTAACACTGAGGGCAAGGGAACACACTGCAGGGCTTTTCACCAGACCTCTCCATTTTAACTCTGAAAGCACTTTGTTAATCTCACTACCTAGTAATTCTGGGAAAGTTATTTAAGCAAGACTGTGGGGATATGGAGGAAGAAAGTATCTATGTGTTTATTGGCACAACTATTTCAGTCAAATGTAACTATAAGACAGATCAATTCTTACCTTAAAAATATTTTAACATGCCCTCTCATTGGAATATTCATGTAAAAATGCCAAATCCCAAATTTATTTTCAAAGCAACTTCTGTGAAATAACAGTACAGTTTGGTTCTTCTCTTTTTGCTATGAATGACATAAAAGTTTAGATTGGAAGCCTAATTTTTAGACATCTTATATTAGGCAAGGTGAGACTCACTCTTTACTTTTTCATTTGTTTCAGCATCTTAATTTTTGTCCTTCTTTGAGACTAATCAGAATTAGAAAATTCAGAAAAGAATATTCACAGCACTGTATAATGAAAAGCCATCCTTATGGACACAAAATCTTTACATGTCTCTTTTAGTGTCCTGGTGGAAACACTTTAGGGCACATTTGACCCATGACAATACTTGCTTTTACTTAATGAAACACCGGACATGAAATGTAAGTATTTTTTTACTAAGTCTGTCATTACAGTTCTCTTAATACATATATTTTTCCAATCACTTTCATAATCTCATAATCACTGATCCATAATGAGCTTTTCTGTTTTGTCAGAAACATTACAACTGGGTTAATTTCAGAGTTAGCTACAAATGGTCTTTTCTTCAGCAGTTCTTATAAATTTCTTAGAAATTAAACAAGACTTCTTTTAAGTTTCTTTTTTTGTTTTTGGTGGTTTTTTTTGGTTTTTTTTTTGTTTTGTTTTGGGTTTTTTTTGTTTTTTTGTTTTTTTTTTGTTTCAAATCAAACAAACAGCACAATTTCTAGCCCAACAGATGGGCTTCCATGAAGAAGTCTCAATTTCTGTGCAGGCCAAAAGGATGTACCAAAATAACTGAGTTCCAAAGGCTCACCCATGTTGCATTACCTTAGAAGAGGCAACATGCGCATGATACAGAGTATAAGTCTTAGTTACTAACGTGCGGCCAGTTCTTGTCAACTATAGGAAAAACTATGGCAGGCCTTACCAGTGTGGCTTCGTTTGTGAACCATGAGCACATTGGGACCGATGCAAATTATCCCACAGATATCACATTTTAGCTTTCCGTTAGGAAGTCGAATGCCTCCAACTCCTGACAAAGCCTTGCTGCCTGGGCCATTGTGTGAGCCATTCATTTTCTCTCCTGCGGCATCAAGCATTCGTAAATCCTCTGCACATTCTTCCCCATTCATTTCACAGGCACGCCCATTCTCTTCATCACTCTGAGTCTCTATTTTAATATTACCAGCTGAAAGAAACAATACAGGATGCCACTCAGTTTGGTTACAGAACAAATAATGTGGCAAAGAAACAATCACATGAAAGGAGTTAACTTCTAAACAGCAGGTACAATATCACTAAATAACAAATGCTGTGACCTCAACTATAATTTTGTGGGCAATGTGTGAGTTTGTAACACATGGAGCAATGAACAGTGGATATCACTAAAACAAATACAAGGCATCCAGGGAGCTGGGTACCTAAACAATATTACAAGTCTGTTTCTAGGTCGCTTTGAGATTTTTGTGTTTATTCCTTTTATTCTGACAATCAGGCTAATTGGAATGAAACTTAAAATTAATCCACTTCATAGGGATTTGTTCAAAACAATTGTGAAAGTAAGTAACTCAACTCAATGGATACAAATGAACAGAAAATGCAACATTCTCCACTTGGCAGGAAGATTCCAAGGGTTGTACAGAATCCAAATTTTTGGTTTGCAGTTCTACGGGGTAAGCAATGCCAATGGGAAAGCAGAGTTCAAACACTGATAAAGAAATCAGGGTAGGGAAGGATGGAAGGAAGAATTTTAGGGAGCTATAGAAGTGATAGCTGTGTTTCTAGGACAGCAAGTAGAGTAATTGGAGACTACTATTATAACCAGAAGTTATGATTAAAAACCAGTCAAATAAAAAAAGCTGGCTGGGAAAACTATTAGGACTTTATAGGATAAATCCTTTACATTGTAATCCCATAGGTGACAATTGCTTGCAGCCAGAATAAGAATTTAGGTAAATTTGCTACAGCCACACAACATGTGATAACACAGAGGCTAGTATATTTGATGTGATATGAGCACAGCAAACTTCAACATTAAGGAAAAGGGTCAAGATTCAGACAACTTCGTGCCAGTATTCATTCCTCTTTTCTCCACAGGATTGTATGATGTTTCATGTAGGAAAAAAAAAATCTTTGCTATTATTTCCCTCTTTTCTAATCTGGTGATTTTGATGAAAAAAATGCTTCTTCATTAGGCTGAAAAAAGACCATTTCATTGCCCAAAAACTTACTTTCCATACAGTAAAACCCCCTCTACCTTCATCCCATCCCACCCCAAAAAAAGGAAAGAGTTTACTTCAGTAGGTAGCTAAGAATATGAGTGATCTGTTTCACCCAATAAAGTCCAGGTCTTTTTCTTCTGTGGAACAGCAGTTTTATGGTAACCTCATTCAAAAGCGATGCTGCAGCAATGCGATAACAAAAAGCTACGGACAATAATCACCTCAAGAGATTGAAAGACTTTGACATTCCTTTGAAATGGAAAGGATTGACAAACTCTTCTCTGATACATCCTGCAACCTCACAGGTATCCCAGAAGGACTGCAAGGATGTAACTGACAAGAGTATCTGACTCAAAATCCTATTGGGAAACAGAAGCCTAAAGGTGTTCACATTTATGAATATTGCTTGACTGGACACCTTTTAAAAAGTCTACCAGTCTAGGTATTTTAATGGTTTTTTTAAGTATTGTATTTTAATAGAAATCATATGCAAACCAGAATAAGTGCATATCTTAAATAGCAGTTTTCCTTTAAAATGTATGTTCTAGAAAGGGGAATAATTTAGTGATATACCAAAAAAACTCAATGTCCAAACAATGACTTAAAAAGATGGCACATCTGATCAAACAGAACTGATTCTGCAAATTTAATGGGCTACAACCTCATACGGCTGTTTTCACCATGGCAAATGGAAGCAATAGAAATATTTGGCTTGAGTATATGACAATTTTCCACAATTTACATGTAATTTTTTTCCCTTTCAGTTATAAGAATAATAAATATGTATTTTTACTAAATAATTATAGGCTCCTTGCCTGCCAGGGATTTGGAGAAGGTAGCTTTTGAAGCAGTTTTTTTGTTAAGTTGAAACAAAACACACATGAAGAAACAAAAAGATCAGACTACTTAAGTGCATGCAGACAAACATACATTACTCAGAAATGAAATGACACAAACAAAAAAATCATAAAAGTAGGAACTAGATGGAAATGCTCTGTAGTGAACTGAGTTTCAGTATACTTACTGGAAAAAGATTTGGGAATTATTGCATGAAAGTCCCTAAAGCCTTCCGCCCCGTATGCAGCTGCAATAAAGAAGGCAAACAGGATGCTGGTTTGTGGTACTGCTAGCAGTAAATGTAAAAGAAGATGGCACTATTGTTATAAGATAAATACCTAGGAGAAAGACAAAACTATCATCACAGAAGCAACATAAGCAGTTTAGGATGAAGGAGGAACAGGAGAAGGACAGCTGGCAGGGGAATCCTGACTCGTCTAGAACAATTCCCATTTGCGAAAATGCCCTTTTCTTCCAAAGCAGACAACAAGTTTTATCATGTTTTCTAGAAGCATAATGTGCTCTTGGGTATTCCCCTTGCTTGGGCAGTAATTCCTGCTGAAGTCAAGAGGAACTCTTGCTAACTCTAGTGTCAAAAGGGTCAATGCAGGCCCCTACAGTGCAGCTTCCTCAGAAATTATTTTTTGCCAATATGCCCTCCTTCTGTGACAGAAATCTCTTAAACATCCTTGTTGCATTACACGGATTCTTACACATCCTTGTTTCTAGTCTCTGCAGTCATAAAAAGTGAAATTATGTTGTTTTCCTTTTATACCTGCTGGTCTTATGCAATGGAAGAAGAGGTAGTTCAGGTTTATGTATATATGTATTTTTTATTGTATATATTGGCATATTTTTGGTTTGTACTTCTAAGGCTTGTCCTCACAATGTATTTACAAAGAACAGTTGTACGAATATATTATACCCTGCATATTATAAGTAGCCACATACAAATTACCATGCCACTGGGCATGCTGATACAAGTGATGCTGGAGTTCATTACTTGACATAAGCAATGACAGGGATATCGCTCCAGCCAATATTCACTAAAGCTCTCCACGGCTATGTCCTGGAGTGCTGCAGCTGTACTGCTCAATGAATGTCCCTGTGCAGACCAGGCTGAGTACCAGGATGTACATCCATTCGGCAGTGCAGCTCATGGCAGGGGTTCAGTTCACATGCAGAGTTCACTTTGCCAGTGAGAGATGGTGGACATTGAGGGCACCTGACTCACCCTGGGTCCTCACAGAAATTTTATAGGTCTAATAAAGAAAAAAAAAATCTCTCCCTGTTCAAACTTAGTACTTCTTGTGAATCTGTCTGCAATACAAGAACTAGTGAAAAGAGTCCCACTGATGCAGGAGACACAACAGGAGAGAGAAATCACTCCAGTAAAAATGCTAAGGACTTTTATTAAATCTAAATAATAGGGAAGGCAAGGTATACTTTCTTTTTTTTTTTTTTCTCCTTGGGAGCTTATACTGAAAATAAAAACCATCAGTGTTTTCTACTTTTGTGAGAGTGATTCTTGTCCCTCCCTTGTTATAGTAGAGAAATCACTTATGGAGCAACAACGATGTGAAAAATACCTGTAAGCCATATTTTTCACGTGCACTAACTAAGAATGTACTCGGACTTTGTACCAGTTCCTGAAACTGTTACCCAATACAGTTTTTGTAGAAATAATTTCTATACACATCCATAGCTATGTACACACATATGCATTCATTAATTAGCTTTAAAATAACTCATGGTAATAATTTCTCATTGGCTCTTCTAACACCATTAAGAAATTACTCATTAATTAATTTACTTCAATGTGGTTGGAGGTGACCTTAAAAGGCTCAGTATTTCTTCCCTTTGTATACATTGTCACAATTCAGGGCTGTTTAATACAAACCTTTTTTTCTATGGAAGGGGTGCAGAGTTCTTTGATGTCACTGAACTGACAGCTTTCCCCCACTCCTTTTTTACCTATCCAGAGTGTGGAAAAATTACCCAAAAGCAGGGCACTGGCTGGGTTCCTTGTGGTCTCTTATGTTTACTGGATATTTCACTTTGCATTTTCTGAAGAGCATTTTAAATTAATGTTAAAACATCTGTTCAGTATTCTATGGCTAAAGGTGATTTATGCAAGTCTTGAAAAAAAAATTGATATGTCAAAGGGGAGAGAGGTGATGATATAATTTATCACTGAAGAGCAGCATTGCTGGCTCCGCATCAGACTTGGGCTGGGGCAGTCACGAAAGCAGGATGGTATGAGAGCAGACAGCATCATACTTCCCTGGGAAGAGCTGAGCAACATGGAGATGGAAGGGAGGCATTTTGCAATGAGTGAAAGAGTTGATGGCAAGCAGAAAGGAGAAAACAAACAGACCTCCTGGGAAACTGGACGTAGAGGGTGGCTTTCGAAGGACAGAGAAATAGGCAGCTGGAAAAAAGATGCATGGGAACAATTAGTAATTTGTTTACAATCCACTGCCAATTTACCTTCTTTTTTAGCTATGAGAGTCCCTCCCAGCTGTAAAATGCTTTCAGTTTTGTGAGATTTTGGCAATGGCATAGGCCTCAGTACGTGGGCCATAATTCTATTTGGAAGGAGGGATTCACCTCCCAAGTCATATCATTCTCCAGTGGGATTTTTAAAGAAGTAAAAAAGCAAAGGACCTGGCTATCAAAGGTATTTAAAGAGTAGCAGACAAAGACAAATCACATTGAAGCTTCTGAGGCATTTAAACAATACAATTATTTGATTTTTAATGGGATTTGACCTTTTATCCCAGTAAGTACAAAACTGTATCCTGTGGCATGTACCTGCCTTTAAGAACTTATCCTTTAGACTTTATTTGAAAATAATCCAAATAATTTGGTTGTATGTCATGCAATGTTTTGTTTGTACTTTGTAGCCAAGAGCAGAGAGAAATTTCTCTTCAAGTGTCTGCAAATAGTTTGGGTGCCTGTAATTTTTTGTTTTCATGGCTCACTTTTTATTTCAAGACAAGTCAGAAGTATTTTGTTGATATTAGTTGATGCTTAAATCTTAGCTTTAAAATCCAGGAGTTCTCATGAAGACACCATAACTATTCAACCAGCAATCCCACCTGACTGATTTGAACAGTAGCTCATCACTGTAACGGTGAAAAAACCAAAACTTTAACACCACACAGTCTAACAAATGATAGAAAATGTTGCAAACAAGGCAGAATAAGATGAGGAAACCCCACTTATCAGGCCAAAATAAATCACCTCAGCATAGCCAACATGTGTCAATAAATGCAAACAGGATCTCTTCTTGTTTACATAGGTACTCAGAAAACAATATTGTCAGCAATCCCACCTGTTATTTCTGATACAAGACATAACAGCTATTCTGTTCTGTAACAGCACACAAAAATTTTAGCACTTGGTTTTATGCACTGAAATCCTTCCCCCTTTCCTTTTTATATCATGGTCATTTACTGGGGTATCAGCTCTGTTCTCACCCCACAAGAGCACTGCAGGTGTAGGATGCCATTCTCAGAAATGAAAGTTGTCTTTCCACAGAATATTTAAGGAGTCATTATTCAACAGCCAGACTTGACAACAAACAACGGTGACCAATTCTTTAATTTAAATATGTTTCCATTAATAATTTCTTTGCCTTATGAGCTCTGAAGCGACAAGAATAATTGTGTGGGTGTGAAAAATGACAACAAAAGGTCTGGGCAGAGGAATCATAATGCAATGCCTTGAGCTCTTCTTCAGTCTAATTCAGATGACACAACATAACAGAGATGGGACTGATCAAACTGATTATTTAGCTACAGAAAAAGCAGGTGCACCCAAGTGCTTTTAAAAATTACTATTCTGCTCCCTCCTGTCTACATAAGCACTGCATTGGCAGTGCTAATCAAGTGTTTGCGGTGTCTCTGTGTAAAATGCTGAAAGTTAGAGGGCATTTTCAAAGGGAAACAAAAATAACAGAAAGAAGAGTAGCAGCAGGAACTGCTGGGACACACCTGCAGGTAGAGAGGCTGGTGCTGACGGATAAGGAGATCCTCGCTGCAGGGTCCATGCTGCTTCCTTTGACTCCAAGTGCCAATCAGCCCTTGGCAGCCAATTTCTTCCCTACTCTAATTCTGGCTTTCAATCAAATGGATATTATTCCAGAAGCACAGGCATCTACAGATAAGCTATCTCCCACGGGACAACTGGTGTGAGGAGCTCCACCCATGTCATCACCCATGACTGCAACTTCTCCTGCTACTGTCTGGGGGAGGTGCCCACTTCATGAACCAGCTCCTGTCAGCATGCACAGCCTGTTCTCAGCAGAAAGGAGCAGGGAACTGTGCTTCACTGCATTGCAAAGCACATCAACCTGTTTTTCTAGGGGCAGTGAAATCAAACTGTACGGAATCAAAAAAGTGAACAAAACAACTAAGAAAGTATGTCCTCTCTAGGTACAAAAAGTGGCTTTTGCTCCATTGTACATTCTCCCAGCAACCTCCTGTTAGCTATCTACAGGAATTTTCTAAAGGACCAGTAAAGATGGACTGATTAAAGACAGATTCAAATAATGCCCTTAAATGTACACTTGAAGATACGTGCCTTTTATACACTTTTCTAAACTTGTGTTTCAGTAGGAAATGATCTGTAACCAAACCAAGGGGCTGGTCTAGTTCATATTTCTTGTCTTTGTTGTGACACTTCCTGGTACATTTTGTACTGGAATCAAGTTGTTTTTCCAAAGGACAGTTAACTACCTGGCTGTTTGATGTTCATCATCTCCACTACAAGTAAAACTAGACTTTAAAGGCAAGAGAAAGAGCACTGTCAGGAAATGCCATACTAAACCTTTCTCAAGTTCTACATGTATGTGTAATCCATGCTTCCTAGATTGGAAATGCTCTGCATCTTTTACTGGCTGCATGATGGAGAAGCTAAGGGAAGTTGCGGGTTTGCTAGTAACAGACTAAATTGACACTTCCCTGCTTTGAGAAGTACGCTGGGAACACTTTCAAACTGGAGAGAAAGATTTGCTGACAAATGATAGTAATAACAGCACTTTTCATTCTCAATTTTTTTGTCTCTTCTGCTTTCACCAAACTTTTTTTTAATATGGGCATTAAAGGATGAGGGAGTAGTAAAAGGGCCCTTAGCAGGAAATTTTTAAAACCTTAAGTAACAATGCATAACAGTGAGGTAAAAAAACCTACCATACTTGAAAACATTCTCAGCTCACACAGGTGGGTCCATGAACCCACAAGCTTATGTGCTGAGACTGGAACCTCCAAAGCTGCATTCTCCAAAAAGACTGCCAGCACAATCATTGTTGCTTACACTCATTCCCACACAGCAACAGTTATCCAGGAAAAGCAAAGTCTCAGATATATGATATCCTAACATTTAAAAGGCTTTTCCCTTCTCTTATTCTTCCACAAAGCATGCTTTAATGAAAGTCATGGGTGTTGACCCATCTTCAACTAATGCAAAAAAACTCCAGCTAAAGGCAGTTGCACATGGCAGCTGGGAGAACATGAAAGGGGTATGCACCTGCAAAGATTAGTGTTTTGGAGAAGAGGAAAGACCAGAAGCTCTACAAGATGGAAGGAACAGCTGGGCTCTTCTGGGAGTTACTGTGGCTATCCCTTAACAAGACAAAGGGCTTAAAAAGTGTAGAAACAAAATTAAAAATAGACAAGGTGATCAGTTACATATGAAAAATGTGAACTGTAGTTAGAAGGGGAGTTTTAAGCTTGTTTGACCAAGAGAAAGTCTGTGAAATCTGAACACAAACAGAGTGTATTGGTCAAGTACCAGATGAAGGCAACAGTCACGGCCCCGAAGAACAGAACTACCACTCAGGGACAATGAAGTACCCCTTGGTTCAGTGGTTCAGGGAAAGGCAGGGAGACGAACTATTTTTTATATTCCTTCAAAGAACCTTAATTTGCCTTTCCCTGAATGCAAAGTTAGCCTTTCTTTGCAAACCCTCCCCTTTTCATGTACCACCTCAGTGATCTGCTTGCACATCCTTATTTTTCTGCCTGGAGTGGCACAGAGCTACCCTGTCTCAGGGTCAGACCCTTGCAAGTCCATCTGTGTTAACAAGTCAATGCGTGCTAACAATGTGCTGTGCCTCCACTATCAGTGAACGGACTCAGGGACTTTTCCAGGGACCATTCAGCTATCATTATGATGCCTTGAGCAGCATTTTGCACTGATGTACATAGTTCCCCATAGCTGTCAAAGGGTCAGTAGATCTAAATTTAGACCAAGCAGCTGTGTTTAGGTTTGGGGAGGTGCCTTTGGGTGTCGTGCCAAAGCTCTACACTGTCAAAGTCCTCTTTTGAGAAGAGGTCAGAGGATGAAGTGGGGAGGAACCCAGCCATTTCAGCACTTGGGAGGGAATACACTATGAAAATTTTATTATCTTGCCTACTTTAAAAACAAATTGCTGAGCAGAGTCTTCTCTTCCCCCCTCATATGACACAGGGGAAAAAACCACCAGGGATATCGAAAGTTTATTTTAGACTAAAGCAAATAAAATACAGTCATCACTTTAGGAGTGATAAAGTAGATGTTCTCTCTGAGGAGTGTGAAAAGAAGTTGATGCTGAATTGCAAAGCCTGTTTTACGTCTGTTAACCCTGAGTGCTCAGTTATTTTTCCAGATGCTATTGAAGATTCTTCTTTCTGGATTTTATAAATATTATGACAAAGTTTTGCAATCTAAACTGCTCTTTACTTGATTAGAGCGTACTCAACCTTCCAGAAAAAAGAAATCCTAATCTACATCTTCTGAGGAAGAGGCAAAAATTTTTCTACAGAAATCTCAAAAAAATTCTCTGAATATGGACATACCTGATAGTTCCTGAGGGGAAAAATGTCAGGACAATATCAATTCTTTCCCACTGTGTATCACAGACAATGCTTTGCTACAGTGACCTGTATTCCCTCTCTGGCAATCAGTCCTCTATGTTGAAATGGCAAGAAACCACAAATGATGTTGGCAAACTTGCAAGCTCTCAGAGATCTGGATTATTCTGATACAAACACATTTTAGTACACATTTTTAAGAGACTTCTTGTCTTTTCTCACTTCTATATCATTTTCCATGCTTGCAGTTTTCTTGCTTTTACCTCAGGAAAAACAAGCACACCTTCCCTTTCCTGAACAGAATCCATCCTTAACCACACTGTTGCTATGATAAGTCATCCCCGACATTGGGCGCCTCTTCTGTGAGGCATACAACAACTGTAAAGTCAAATACTGTTTTCTTGGGTCTTTGAGGGCAGTGTTAAGAGAAAAACCTAGATTCCACTAGCTTTCTGCAAGAGATGAATGAGATAATATTCTAAAAAGATGAGTTTCTCAGAACGATGTGGAGAAAAATATGTCAGAAGAATAAATAATTTTATATATAAAAGACATTACAGCATCCTACCTGAACTTCCTAACTCTGATCTGCAATCACACCTCATCAGTGATTTGAAACTGAATTTAGGAGTCCCTATTCCTGTCCTGAAGTGCGTCTCCAAAACCAGAAAGTAACTATGCTGCAGAGTTGAAGTTTAGCTGAGTTTCTGGTGCAGGTATCACCATGCTTCTAGAAGAGAGAGGCAATCCACTCAGGTGCAGCATCCTCAAACTCTGAACAATTCTTCAGCAATATCTAAGGGCAGTGAGTGTAAAAGGTGTTTCAAAATTATTTTACCTCAGTAATCTAATGTCAAATTCACTGTAAACACAGTCAAGATCTCCATCTTCTGACAGTCACAATCACCATGCTGGGTATCTTACATCAAAATGCAAACATTTTCTTAACTTGTATAGAACAACAAATCATCCAAGCCAACACCTTGCTGGCAGAGCTTCAAGGGACAAGTCTAATTTTTAAACTGAATACTTTCCAATAGCTCCAATCACTCAACTAAATTGTGACAAGGAGCCCAAAACTGATTCTTATGAACATCAGAAATTTATACAATTCAGACGACAGAAATTATTCCTATCAAAACCTTTATTTCTGGATGAGGTATAGAACAGAAGAATCCAATAAGATCTAACTAGTGTTCAAATACTCTTCCACTCATTTCAATAGGCCTACCAATTCAACACTTGTCTATCAGCAAAAGATTTTTACAAAAGCAACTAATGTTTTGAGGCACCCCAACTTCAGATACTAATGAAACTAGATTATCAGAAAACAGATCACCCTGGAAAATGCTGATCCACTAAGAAATCAGACCACTGTCTCAAGCTCTGTATCTGAATCTTGGGCATCCAGTCATCTCAGAGGCTTCCTCTGTTTAGCTTGCATGTGCAAGCAGGCATTTGTTACCTCCTCACAAACTCTATTTGGTATGACCTGTAAGTTGATCAGTAATGAAGTAGCTAATAAAAAGGACCTGTAGTAGCATTTCGAATCCCAGAAATGGTTCAGCTATTGCTTTCCAATCTGCCCCAGAGAGAGACTGTGAAATCCTTGGTCCACTGCAGTACCACACAGACTGGAAGCAACTGTGTTGCAGAGGAGAGGAATTTTGAAGTATCAAAATTATCTGGGAGCTTAAATCTCTTTGACTTTTAGTAATATTCAGATTTTTAAGACAACCTGAGCTTCCTGTGGTGGGGTCCTGGGGGGCTGTAGAAAAAGTAAGCCCACACTGAGAATGCTGTAAAACTTGAGTCCAGTTGCAGCTATAGATGAGAAGGTATTACAGCTTCCCCCTTGTCCCCTTGGCTTAACAGGAAACCTTTACCTACTGTTCCTCTAACTCCTTCCACAAAGGGCAGTCTGGACATATTTTCTCCCTACCCACAGTTTATCTCCTTAGCATCTGTCATGGTCTAGAAGTTTGGATTAACTCCTACACCAGTTGCTATGATGTAATTTTAATTCACTCAAGTTGAGAAGAGAAGAGAAGAGAAGAGAAGAGAAGAGAAGAGAAGAGAAGAGAAGAGAAGAGAAGAGAAGAGAAGAGAGCCTCTAACTAATGGGTGCCCTAGGAAGCAGCTGGAAAAAATCCTTAAGAGTGAGTTTTTCTAGCTGCCTGATATCCCAAGGGAGCTACAGCACCTCATTTTCAAGCATGTTATCTTCCAAAGGTTTATTTCACATACAGACATGGGCCCTAAGTATAGTTTTTCTTTTGAGGTTCTATTATTTATTTGTTTGTCTGTTGTTTTGAAAGGACAGTTTTAAGAACTGTGCACAATACAGGTCTAGATCTCTGCTCAGCTTTCATCTCTGCAGGCAAGTTCAAAAACACATCATGGCTCTATCTCCTCTGTTGCAGCAGTATTGTGGGAGGCCCCTACACTGGCACTGCCTGCATCTCTCCTTTGCATTCAAGGACACAGTGATGGTTCAGTTTGGGATTACCTTTAACTCTGTGGAAAGCTATTATCTCAAGTTACCAAGCTGGAAACTTTCTGACTTTTTGTCATTTCTCTTCCCTATTTATCAATCTCTCCCTTCCTTCACTCGTTTACTCACTCCTGCCTCTCCACTCTGATCTGCTTCTTTGCGTTCCTGGAGGTGAAACAAAAGAGCTGCAGTTGTGACACTGCAGTTTGTGTGTCACATTGTAACATTTCCACATCCTCCTCACTCTGTTATAAAAGTACTCTAAGAGGAAGAAGGGCAAATAATGAAATATAGGAAAGCAGGAAAAGAGGAAGCAGCCAAGAGATAGCAGCCCAACTGAAATGCTAAGAATTATGGAGAAGTGACATAAAGGGAAGCATAGACCAGGAATTATACTTAGTGGCTTAGCAAAAAAAAAAAAAAAAAAAAAAAAAAAAAACAAACAAAAAAAAAAACACCCAAACAAAACAAAACAAAAAAAAACACACCTAACAAAAAGATAGAGAGATTTAGCCCTTTTTTGCCTCTTCAGTAATCTTCCAGATTACTACTTCTCTTTGACATTCACACACTTGACACGTATTCCCTTCCCCATCTACTTTAAGACAGGCACCAAACTGGTTCTCTGTGTGCAGCTGGACTCCTCTGAAACTGAATTAACCACCAGCCTTTTCCTTACCTTCATATCAAAGGCACAATTAGAAATTGCCTTTTTTGCTGAAGCTAGCCGTGGGGGACAGAGTGGAATAGTACAGAAGGAAATCGGCTAAAGCAGAGCAGGAATTGCCTAACTGGGCAATCCTGCCTGGCTGGCAGTGGATGGAGACAACTTAGGAAGTCCTTCCACTGAGATCATGTGTCCCACTTGTTCAGAATGAAACTTGGCTGGAGAAGAAAGCATTTGAAATTCACATGAAGAATTTTCTCTTCTTCATTTCCAGGCAAAATAGATACAAAACAGAACATAGACTTCTTTAAGAACAGAGTGGGAACACCAGCTTTTTATACTTGGGGACTTTTCAGCAAGAATTTGTCTGATAAAGAGCTAAGTAGAAAGCAAAAACATGAGGAATGACCCTCTATAAATATCACACCACTAACAGTTATGCATAATTTTTGAGTCAAGCTCCAGTTTTTGTCTTATCTGGTGGATAACTGAATTTTGTAGTTTCTCTGGAAGATATTGGTGAAATCCTGCATGTAAATAAAGACAGGAGGGTTACACAAAGGTGTACTGTGGTATATTTATTTGTTCATCACTGCATGAAAGCTACCTTATTAGAAGAACTGTCAAAACCATTTGGGGTTATTCCCCACAAAAGAGGCTGTCAGGAGGTGATAAGAAAACGGGTTTTAGTAAGGTTTCACTTCCTTTGAAATACACTTGAACAGAGAATATCAGCAGGTTCAGCTCTTCTCTCCACCATTTATCTGTAAATTAGAAAATATCCTCTGGGCCACTTTAGCAGTGTTTATTTCTTCAGCCAAAGCTAATGTAATTTTGGATATGTGGGACTTCCTACCTGCACAGGAAGGAGTTAGCACTATCCTCCAGTGAATGGCAACAGTCCCTGAGATGGAATCACTGTTGGAGACCTGCACTGCATGCCCCATCCTGCCACTGTTACTGCTCTCCCAGTTGCCTACAGGTACAGCACCAGTACCTCTAGTCCACAAGGGCAGAGTTTACACAGTGCACTGTTCTTGTAGGGCTGGCAATGACCAAGGTGCAAAATACCCAGTACATTTATGTGAGAGGAACTATGACCACTGTGAAGATTTTGCCTAGCTTGTCATATCCTACCTACTATAGATATGGGCTTCTGCTTATTCCAGATTTTAGGGACATGACCTGCCTTCTTCTGGCTTTACTGGTCCTGGTCTGGTTTTCACTTCAACGGAACCCCTCTTGATGTAGTTCAGCATTTGCAAGGATAAAATTCAGTCATGCAGCAGTTCAAGAAAAATAATGTTTTGTTAACTCAAATGAGCACAGTAAGAGAGAACATAGACATGGATGTTCTCCACGGGAAACGGATGTATTTTTTCTCTTTGACTTTGGATGAAAAATGTAAAGCAAAAGTGGCATAAATAGAATCACTTTTCTGCCAATCCAGTCATAATGTTACTTGCTGTTAAACCAGAACAGTTGGAAACAGCTAAGCATTGGGCTCCACTGCAGGCCTAGCCATAGGGAAAGGCACAAGCAAGTTGGTTAAGGAACAATACCACAAGGGGATTTTTATGCTGCTGTAAACTTGGAAAAAGAGAACATTAAGTAGCAATAGAAATGGGTAATACATGATCCAGAACTATTCTCAGTTTCTCACCAAGTATTAATAGTATTTATTCTCTAATATTTCTCATTCTCACACTCACTGTCCTACTGCTTCAGCCTACAGAGAATTCAATAAAAAACAAAATTTTACAGTCTGAAATAGGGGCAAGGCACTGGATGCAGACTGAGAAAATCTAGGTTTAATTCCTAGCTTAGTGACAGACTTCCTGTGCAGCCATGGGAAAGGCATTTAATCCATCATGTGCCCTTACTTCCCTATCTGGACATTTTTCAATTATTTTTAAATGGGGATAAGCCTTTTTTTTTTTTTTTTTTTTTTTTTTTCTTTTTTTTTTTCTTTTTTAATGGGGAACTCAAAAACAATTTTGCTGCTTAGAGTGATTCCTTTATTCAGGTACATGCCTCTGAAGTGTCCTAACTCATAAAGCTGAAATCTGGCCATGCACTGGTCACCCTCCCGGTATGTGTTCCACAGAAGAAGATTAGGGACTATGGAACAGGCAAAAGTTGTAGCTCCAAAAAATTACACAGAATTATTATTATTATTATTATATATTTGTGAAAATGCTACACATAGTCTGTGATGCATCCTACAAAATTATATAAGGGTAGAATTCCTGTCCAGTCTAATAAACCTTGGTTCTACCCATAAAATACTGGATAGCAAATGCTTGGAGCCCTCAGCCAGCTTTCCTTATCCAGATTGTTCAAGGTAAATAAGTAAACTTTTTCTTCCTCAAACTGATGCAGAATCAGATATTTTATTTTTCCTCAACTGACCTTTTCCCATGCTATGATTCTGTTCCAAGAGAGATGTAAAAATCTCAAAGGCAACTACCTCAAGGAAAGAAAAAATCATAAACTGTTTAATAGCCAAAGCAGTTTTTAATTATCCTCCACACTGAGGCCAGCATGACAAAATAATCAGTGGTCTGAGAAAGGAGAGAAGAGAAGGGCTCAGCCTCTGCTGTGGGAAATGACCTAAAACGAAAACTCTCATCTCCAGTTCAGCTGCATAGTGCTTCTCATACACGTTCAGTTATGAGGTGTGAAAATTCACTCCAAAACCAAATTGCTAGAGTATTTTTTCTTAAATGCAGAAGATCTTCAGAAGCATCTAAACATAAAGAAAAGTCTGGAGCAAAGTACGGATTTGATACCCTGAAATTTGGGCTTCTGTCTCTACTTCATCTTCAGCTGCCCAGCTTCCCAAGACCAACCTCATTCACTTCTGTCACATCAGCACCAGGCTGAAATTTCACTTACTGCACTGATACAACCCAGGATTTCTGCCTTTCCAAATCAGGCACAGAGCTTGGAATCAGCCCTCCTCTTTTTCCAGAAGTCCAAGTGATACAGTAGATTGCTCCTCTGTACTAAGATCTAGACTAATTAGAAGTCGGGAAACTAATTAGTTCCTGATTCCCAAGTGATCTAATAATTCATGGACAATATTTATTTTATTCCCTCATGTACAATCACCAAATCCTTAATTTATTTACTTTTACCTGCTTTATATTTTTCAATCTTATATTTCAAGCTGAAGAGATGTGGTTTAAAACAAAGTTGAGTACTTTGAACCACACCAATCCCACTGCACCCTCGAGAATAACACATGAGACTGTTTTGCTGCATCTGTTAGAAAAACAAATTTGCTCTCTGGTCTCCAGAATATTGTATATGGTTTAGATTGCACTGCAGAATTGATTACATTTCATTCTGCCCCACCTTACACTTTCCTTGGCTAGAACTTGTAAAACTTAATTAATCCATTATGTATATATATATAGCCTTAATTAGACTGCAAATTCTTTGGGGTATTCTGTTGGTGTTTGTGCAGTGTTTAGAGTAACAGAGGTTCTTTTCCAGTAGCCCTGTGCCACAAAGTAAAATGAGAATTAAAAAAAAAGTCCCAACAAAACAATTGGAAAAAAAAGGCAATAGAAAACCCCCAAGCTTAATTCACTCCCTTTCTCAATCTTACACAAACAGCAAGAGCGAAAATGGACAAAGGACACACAATTATATGCAACTAGAACAAGATCTGTGCTGTGAACATTGGTGCCAGGATTCATAGAGTGATCAAAACTTGTTCTCTTGTAAGGGTTAATGATCTATTTAGGCTATCATTGTTGGCATTTCCTGCCATCTCAGCATTTATGGAATATTTGAAAATGTCTAGCATGCAAAGTTTCTGTCAAACTTCCTCTCTGTTCCTAGTCGCGTGCCCTAGCCAGTATAAGTGCCTTTTACTTGGAAGACTCTTTTTAAAAGCATCTGCCCGGTTTATGTTTCAAGTGCTTTTCAAATATTCCAAAGGATAAGACATTGCATTGTGTTTTCACAAATATGATGGATTCTCAGGGTAGAAACAAACAAATGTGTGTCCTAATGTGCTGTAACATATCAGGAAACCTTCTTTCCCATGAACTACCAAGTTGCACCTCCTTGTTGCTACCAAGCCAGTCAGAGTACATCAGCAGTGCCCAAACCAGGATTCATAAAGCACCTAAATTTTATATTAACACCCAGACAGTATGGTGGGACTAAGTGTGAGGCAAAGGAAAAAATGAAAAAATCTGTGACTGATGAATGATGCTTTGTTCATTTAGGAGAGAGAAAAAGTCAGCTTTGAATCTGAAGTTACTTGTCCAACACAAAAAGTCAAAATTTTAAAGGCTGGTTATTTCTGAGCACATAAAACACTCAAATCTCAGTAATCCAAATATTCTACTTGAAGGCCTTTAGACTCTTGGAAACTGTAAGTCACCAGGATTGTCACTTGCATTAGAGTGGTTCTAAAAGATCTCCTTGCCACCTGGATAAATGAAGTACGGCTCATCCACAGCCTCAAATTCCTTTACCTCAAATTCATCATGGAGTCCCAGGAAAGCTGATGTGAATCACAGGCTCACACCTTCAGGGTAAGGTGCTTCTCAAGTGTTTTAAGAAGAGAACGTTAGAAGTTTCATTTTCTATTGTCATGTTTTGTCAAATGAATGTGCAGTGCCTGTCAGTAGGACAGGAGGGTGGCATGCTACAGAAAACCTTCCCAGCAAGTCTGCTGAAACTAGCTTTGCTGATGCAAATGTGCTATTTGCTAGAGCTGCCCATGGCTATCTGATTAACTCCCATCCTATGCCTGAGCGCGAAAAACACAACCCGCAGCCCAAAATGTGAGGATCACTGTGTTCTCAGGAAGTAGGCAACAACTTGTGCTCTGTTTCACTGAGGGCAAAAAAGAGGAGTGAAAAAACCACCATTACAGAGAAAACATGAGTTCTCACACAGGAAGGCAGGGGACTGCATTGTGCTCAACTAGCCTGGGGTAAGGAGTTATATCTTGAATTTACCTGAAGTTCCCCAAGATGTGCATAAGGAGATTCCCTGAATACAAATTGCTTTCTGGGACAGAAGAGCAGAGGGGTCCATCACTACCTTTATTACAACAGTACTTTTGACTATGCTTTTGTATTTGTTAGCTCAGTTAGTTACTGAAACACCTCTAAGAAAGTTATTAAGTTAGGCATGCATAAGCTTTCAGTGGAAAGCTGTATGTCGCATGAGAGATACAAGATATCTGCATTTTCTATTAGATTATTTTAATATGTCACCCATCTTTCCCTCTGCTGAGGGCATTATATGTCCCCCAAAGCTTCACTATGCAGTCATCATTTTGGTATAGGACTGCAAAAGAATCTTCTGGAGAAAAACATTTCATGAATGTTTCCCTGTCTCTCCATTACAGACCTTACTTCTATAGTACTGCAAGGAATTAGTAAATAGAGCACCTGAATGCAAGGAGTAATAGCACTTACGAGCTGCAGGGGAGAATCCTGAGGACCCATGTACCCCTCACTGATAAGCTGGTAGGGGCAGGCAGGAGAGCCTTTTCAGGCAAAGAATGCTGACAGGAAGACTTGGGGGCATGTGTGTTTCTCTCCCTCCTTTCTCCATCTCACTCTATCTTCATCAATTCCTTGCTGGCCCTTCTTGTACTATGACCTTCACAGCTGCCTTGGCCCAGCCACTTTACAAAGACTACAAAAGCCACAGTGGGTACAAGCGGATCTTCCTCAGCTGTTACCCACTTCCCAAATGGAATTTACAGTTAGGTTTCTCATAGGGATACAGACAAGCTAGCAGGAACTAACCTTTTCCTCTTTTATATTTGAAAAAAATATTTTTATGGCATGTGTTTATGTTGCAGAGTATATCTTTTGCTTGGTCTAAAGAAGAAGGAAAAGCTCAGCTTTCAAGATAAATGTTCTTTTGCATATGTGTACTGTTTTTACAGAAACATAAACACAGAGGAACTTGGTTTTGCAGGCACATAATTTTGTGTGCTGACAGACACTTATTTGTATGTACATATGTGTGTGTGTACATATAAACATGCAAAGGGGAGAATATGGAATAAATGGGTCTTGATGGCTGGAAAATATATTGCCATTTCAAATGTCAAAGGGAATATTAAAGAGAACAAATGAATTATGAAGATTTAGAAATGAAAAACATATTTGCATTGTCTTCTAAACACCAAGGGCTGTATCATGTATGGTATAAATCAGTCTCTTTCTTTGAACACAGGAAAGAGCTTATTATTAATGCTTATACAGTACAGCAAATGTACAGACTCATTAATGTGTGATTACAAAATAAACAATATCAGACTTCTCTAGTCTGTTTTGCAAGGAGAAAAAGAATTCCACTTAACACCACAATAATCCCATGATAGGATACCAATTTTACTAGGATCTACTAGCAATGTAGTGGCAAGATTAAACAAATGTGATACTACAACAGAGGTAATGCCTCATTACCATTATTCCACCCTCATATATTTCATGTGTTGGGCTCCAAAGCCACTGAAGCCTTTTGCTAGCACAATTATCATCTCTCATTTTTACTTCTACTTGCCATTATGTGGACAAATGGGCAGGAAACTCAACCCCTGCCCAGAAAAGCCTAGTTTCCATTTGACTTCTAGATGACATGTTGTAGATCCACACCTGCAGCAGACAAAGCTCCAGTGACCATGCTGGCAATTAAGGCTTCCCCACCTCCTCTCCACCATCCAGCCACAGGAGGTGCCAGTTACAAATGGAAGGAAAAAGAACAAACCCTGACTCAGAAAGGAAGGTGCCATATCAGAGGGCAACGGATGTTCTCACTTCTTTGCTCATGGCTTCAATCTGAGAAAAATGGGAGGAGTGCTTTGCTGTGACAAAGACAGAAACATTTTCAGCCTGAATTGTGAATAACAGCCAGCTGGAGGTCAGAGTACAGATGGATCATGCACAATTTGACACTTCCCTCAGTCTCACTGGTGTTTTCGCTTTGCAAACCTCGGCACAAAACCCAAGCACCCCATAATAAGGCAAACATATTTGTCATAGTGAATTCTATAGGTGCATGTGTTGTTTTCCCCTGAAAATAAATTTTCATATGAAAATAACTGAAAGATGCACTTGAAATGCAGACACAGCATGAGGGGTGCAGGAACAGCAGTGTTCCCCAGTTCACAGTCCCCATTTTGGTGCTAATGAAACCATCCCGCTTCAACGCCAACCACTACCACCACTTCCGAGCATTGCAACACACATTCACAGCAGGAAAAAACAGGTTCCAGAACTTGGCCCATATAATGCTGAGGTGCACACTACTGTGAATGAGAAGGGACGGATCTCCCTCCAAAAAACCCCTAAACCACTATGAAAAATCAGAACACAAAACTCTCAGCTTAGACAAAAACCCCCAAAACTCAAAAACCACGAAAGATTTGGGAAGTTCAAATCCATAGCAGGGATGTTGGCTGATCACAGCTTCTTACAAACACAGGATGCTTCTAAATGACGAAATATGGAGAATGAATATTTCCTCTTCTATTAATTGCAACACAAGCTGAAAGTGTCGCCAACTTTAGTTCAAACCCACCTTTTCATTGCATTAAACATTTCTGTTGTTACTTAATCAGCAGGGAGGGAAAAATCATGTGCAGATACTCTGTTATATGAAGGAATTAGAAATTTATTCTAACGATCTCAGTTATTATTAATTTTTTAAGGAAGTGTCAGGGAACAAGTGAGTTTCTCAAATCATTCCATGAAATAATCTAGAAGTTACTGAAAACTCTGGTAAGAGCCACTTCCTCAGAAGTAACATTTCCAGGGTAAAAAAAAAGGTTCATGTGAAAGTTCTCCTTACCCTTTGGTTTCTTCTCCTTTTTTTCCCTCCTTTTTTTTTGTCTTTAAACTCTGATATGTGGCTTGGAAGAGTGGAAGTTAATTCATGCTGTCATATTTCTTCATTTTTGCTACATTTCTTACATTTATTCTCAACCAAGATAATTTTGGACTATCTTTGGAAAAGAGAAACAAGAGAAATGGAATGTGCAAAACAAAGAGGAAAATATGTGCCTAAACTTTTCTTCTTAGATCAGGCCTGTTTTGGCTGGAACTTGAGAATAACTGTGTGTTTGCTCTGCCATTTTTTTTTCTGCAATCCTTCTATCAGGTTCTTAATTAAATTTTTAGGTATGGATTTTGCCATGTAAGGTCTGAAATCACATTTTCATTCAGAGAGTATGAGTTACTCACTCTCAAAAATCCCATTTGGTGCCTGTGATTTCACTATGGCTAATGGTGAAACGATAGATTAGATACCTTCTTGGGACTTTTTATGCAGGCAACTTAGACACCTAAATGCTTCTGAGAAACATGACCCTAAACTGCAATACAAGAACTGGGCATTATTCCTAACTTCAAGATGTGTAAAAAAATAAAGAAATAAGCACACACCAGGGTTAATTCACTAGGAATTCCTGCATGTGCACCTTTATAACAGAATCCACACAGAATCTATGGGTGAGGGAGGAGACAAGGGGAGGGAGAGAGGGAGCAGCAGGATGTCTTGCATTGCAGGCTGAGGTGTAGCCTGCTTTTGGGCTGCTGTTCTTCTCACTTTTTCAGGGAGACAGCTGGATGGGGCATGACAGTTTCCAATAAGTTGTGTCTGGAAGCCAAAATCCTGGGACGCTAGCTGATCCACCTTCACAAGTTAACAGCTTGTTGTGGTCCCACACCACCACCATAAATGACATGCTGAGCGTAAGCCTGCCCTAGTGGCTATGTCACACCTGTCTACTGCCTGCCAGGCAAAGCTTTTTCCTGAGAGGTCATCTGAGGCTTCAAGAAACCTCACATAGTGAACTCAAAGGACAAGGTTTGGGAACAAACCTCTGTCCTGCTGCAATGAGTGGTGTTCACTCCTGGCTTTAGGACTACAGCTCCAAAAAGGAGCTCTCCCATCTCCTCTCTTTATCATAAAGGGCTTATTCTACATTGGGGAAAACTGTGGAGGCATGGCCACACTGCACATCCTTCCTTGCAAATCTCAAATGTGGTGGATCAAGCCAGAGTGACACTGTGTTTGCACATTTTACTGTGGGACAGAGCCTGGGAAGTTCACATCTGAGGGGAGAGCATAGCTGCAGGTCCTCTGCAGCCAGAAACCATCTCTTCCCAGGGAGCCACCATAGCAGGAGCTGAAATCACAGAAGTATGAGGAGTGGCTGAACAAGACCAAAAGAGTAGCTGGTTCTGAAACACCACCTTTGTAGGGGCAAGTAGTCCCTGCACTGTGCCTCAGTCCAGCAGTTAAGTTTTTGGTAAGGCTGCAGTCAAGAGCACTCAGGGTGTGAGAAAACTTGCTCAAGGTAAAAAGCAAGCCTACAACAAAGAGCAAGCAAGAATTAACACAGAACAGAGGGGTGGCTGGTTTTGGGAGATGAATCCAACTTTTTGATGAAGAATTATTTCCTTAAAATCACCTGAATTTTTGCAAGCTGCTGTTACAGACATCCTCCCCAGCTTAAAATATGCCCATCTTCCAGCCAGAGCCTGGTGTTTCTGAATTGAGCTGCAGCCACTGCTGAGATCCTGCTAGATAAATTTAACTCCCCAGCTAGAAGGGGCTTATCTCTGAGGCACATCTCTTCTGCTCAGATAAAGAGAACTTCCTCTCACTGCAGTTTAGATCAGCAGACTCAATCTTTGTACCTAAAGCCACACAGTTAAACACACTGCATCTCTCCTATTCAAGCAATGCTCACCACTCTCCAACACTGAACAAACAAAACTTGCACAGTTCCCAGGCTTTTCCTGACTTTTGTGCTGATATTGTCTTCTGAAAACACAGCTTTACCCAGCAGGTGCTCATGAAATAGGCTGCAGCTCCACAAGCTACACAGCTCTGGAGAAATAGGAGAAAAAAACCCATAGCTTCAGCACCTCCTGCAATATCACGTTGCCACACAGTGGCATCATGCTGCTGTCATGCTTCTGAGTAAAAAAAATCCTCACAACACTAAATAAAAATCATTGTAAAAATACAATTCTTTTTAGGATCAGTTCTGTTCTCAAGGCTTTGATTTTGTCATGTGCTATGGTTGCATCAAGAGGGCAGATTTTTACATGCCTGATCTGGCTTTGCACGGGTTGAGAGAACTGAGCTCATAATGAAGCACAGCCTATTCTGGAGCTGTGGCAGCTCTGTTTTCCAGGCTGGGTCACCCTTACTTCCACAAATTTCTTGCAAGTTTATTCTGAAAATGTTCACCTTCCATTACTTGCAGCAAGCATTTTAAAATTTGATAGAGGAATTCACCTTCAGTAATAGGGCATTTTTCCATTTGCCTTTGTGCACATTTTTCTGAGTCCTAAGTCATTATACAGGTCAGAGCTTGGCACAACAGGAAATTCCCAGTGGCCCAATATACCAAGGTCTTCTGCACCTCACTCGGTTTTACACTGTTTCACATGCTCATGCAAAATACTCCTTTGAAGGCTGGAATATAACTTATATCCTGTATAGCATATTTAAGGGCATTCATGAAATTTGTCACATGCCTTCTCCAACTAAACCACCCCCATACTCCTCTATACAAATCCCTATAAGAGTTTTGCAGACAAAACTAAAATAATCCTGACAAAAATATCTCCTGCATTCTCTTTAAAATAATATACATCATACTGGCAGGCTCTCAGAACATACAATACCAGTCCATACTGGGGACTGTTACTTTGGGGTTAGAAATAGGGGCTTCAGACCAAACAAGAGGGGAGATTCCTGACTTCCCTATTTTTAAGAGTTCCTAAAATATTTCAGCTTCAAGTTTTTCAATTCCTTCAGAAGACTCCTCAGTTGGACTTTGTTTCATTGTGGAGGGTTAAAGATAATTTTCAAAGCTCCCCAAACCATTTTGAAATAAATTTTCTCTCTGCTCTCATGGGGGCTGCATCAGGTGAGACAGCAATTATCACTGATTATTTACAAAGTTTTATCAGCTTCTACACACTTCCAGCCCTTACAGCAGCAGAGATGTCCATCTGAAACCTGAGCAAATAAAACCTGTCCAAAAAAAACCTGAGCAAATATTACACAAGTTATTTCAGCTCTTGGAATTTGGTTCTCTGAATGTCCAGGCACACACATGCCACACTTTATTATTCACACACAAGACACTGCCTTCATAGCCACTGAACATCCACAAGGAGGAGTGTGCAAAGATTATTAGCTCCAGCAGTCTTTTTCTTCAGCCCATTTTCCTGCCCAGCAGAATTACCGGGGCACCAGTGTGCTGGACCTGTCTGAACCACAGGCCTGATGTTGCAAGCTGGGGTGGGGTACTTCCCCTTTTGTCTTTCCTCGCTTTTTCCCTCTGTCTGCAGCCTTTCCACACTTCTACTCTGTCTCCACCCAGCTGTGTGTGAGTTGCAGTAGATTTATGTAATGGCAATGGTTGTGGTTGCCTGGTGGCCCCTCAGCAATGCTTGTGCCCATGCTCTCAAATGACTGAGCTCCTTTTAAGGAAATAAAGCATCTACGCTGCTCAGAGAGGGGACACTTGCCTGCATCAGTAAGTAGCTCCTCATGCAGGTTACAACCTCTGAATGGCTGAAAGGGAGGACCCCATGGTGTGAAGGCAACACTAGGGTCTTAGTGATGCCAGGCACCAAAGCCTGCAGCTACACAGGTTTCTGCTTCAATAACTGAGTTGTGGGAGGGACACAACATCATCACTTGGTATTTCCCACTGGGAGAGAAAAATACCAAAAAAAATCTTCCTTCTAATGTCTCTTCCCATACTGATTTATTTTAAACAAATAGACTTTATAACTTCATATGAAACTTGTCTGTTTTCTACTGATGTCTATGATCACCCTCACTGGTTACTTGCGTATACTCTGTCAATTGTATGACAGTTTCAAACTAATTTTGTGAGATGAATTTTCCCCACCTCTTAAAAAGAAGAAGATCTCTAAACATTATTTGTTCCAGGCCCAGACTGTAACCTGTGACTGCAGTGGTAACATTTGACTTCTGTCTTAGAAGTCTATGGTCATCTGCAGCACCAGACAGCTATCTGTGCAGAAATGGTGAGCCCACAGCCTCTTTCTGAGGCCACTAACACTGTGAGATGGCTTTTTTTATCCAGTGAAGGCGACCTATGGAATAGGGAGTTATAGACAAAGGAAGGCACTGCCTACCTTTCTAGACAAATGCCAACACTGCAGCAAATGGCTACTTCTCCTTGAAGTAGGGCTTGATCTACAGATCACTGACTCATTAACTTCCCACACATGGCTTGAATTAGGATACAGTCTCAGAGCACAAACAGCCCTAAATTGCAACTGTTTACCACACACAGGATGTTCAGTACTGATCATCCACAAAAGGTGCACACAACGTTTAACCTGAAACTTGTGGAGAGGGAGAATTATCAAATGACATTTCCAATAGGGTACCATGGGAAATAGGGCTGTTCAAAATAGGCTGCAAAGCACTAATTCTTAGTGGAATGGACTTTCAACGGATTTCTAAATAACTCAGACCAAGGTTTCAAAAGGATATTTAGGACAGATGATAAAAGAGAGTCTCTAGAGCCTTTAGGAGCTGTGAAAATCTCACACATTGCTGAAAACGGTCCCTGTGTTTTCTAGAGAAATTATCTATAGAGCACATGGGTGAGAAGAACAAGATTAAAACAATAAAATGTTATAGGTGTCAGATCAGCTTAAGAAGTAAATTTGGGGTGGAGAACAGGACAAGGAAGGAAGAAGATCTAGTGGACAGAGCAGCAGAAATTAAGCATGCAGAAGGAAGCTGCTCAACACATAGTGGCTTTCTGGGGGTTGCAACATTAAAATCATAGCAGGCTCATCAAAGAAATAAAGAGTCTTGATGGTGACCAGAATATCTCTTCCAATACATTTCTGCTTTGCTATGCTATTTGGGATTATTACTAGAAACTGTTGATGACTTTACTTCCATAAATTATCCTTTCACACCTGTTGATCATTTGGGCATCCCCCCTTCCTGGGGACACATGTCAAAACATAAATTTCATGATCCCCTGGTACCTCCTTTATGAAATTTGCACCCTCTGTAGTAATTTTAAATGATAATTCAAAAACTAAAGGCCACCAATAAAATCTGGCAAGTGGAGGATTTCAACACCTTGCTTCTTGGAGCAGGAGAAATATTTCAAATGTTTCTATCAGCTCTGTAGCACCACAATAAAGTCCCAGTACATGTTTGGAAGAAGCACAAAAGCAGATTTTTAAAAACTCGTGGAAGAGTAGAGCTTATCTTTCTTTTCTAAAAATAGCTTATTTCCTGTAATCTTTGACCTTTGAAATGCTAAATTGATGAGAAAGGTAATTAAACTTTTGACTTCAGGGTTAAAAATTATTTCATTAAATGTTACTACAAATCTGAGGATGCAAGCTGTCACTTGGACATTTCTATCTCACAGGCTGATTAAAACTAAAAATAGATTTCTCACCTAATAATTTCAGTAGGATGAGGTAAATATTTATTCTTTTCATTTAACAAATTTGCAATTCCCATTGTTACCTCATATAGCCCTATGTGTACAAAAAAACCCCTCCAGAGTGTAGAGACTTCATTAAATGTCTGACTCAAATTCCTTGATGTATGCTGTACGGACAGCTGATCTCTCAGGCTGTTACAGGTTAAGTGGAATGCACGGTAAACCCTATGTTGAAATAAATCTAAATGCTAGGGGATTCCCTTTTGATGAAAGAAACAGATGGGACATTAGGAAATTCACACAGAGAGAAATTGTTGACTGGCCATATCTGCTCATGCAGGGGCTGTTGGTTACCACAGGCCACAGTCTAGCTCCCACTTGCCAGATGCACACAGATAACAAAAGCTGGTCTTTACAATGCTCTCCTGTCTGTCTTTCAATCTTCAAACTACTTTTTCAGATCATTCTTGTCTACCTAAGTTTGGTGATAAATAACAGTGAGGAACAGATCTTGGGACTTGGCAATGACAGTGTTGTACTAAACACCAAGCCTGCCTACACTGCCATGCCACTGCCTACACAGGAAGACAGGCCCCTTCACCCCTAATACACCTATAGGATTATACAGGCCAAATACCACTCCTAAGGTATTATTTTATTCCTTAGAGATTTTCTTTTGAGGAGGATCCAGAATGTGCACAGCAATCATATGGCTCCTAATATGCCTGGGGCATATAGACCCATCCTTTTTGTAAAAAGGGGGAGTTAATTTTTTTAGCATACTGTTTTCAGAGAGCTAGCTTAGAGCTAGCAAAAAGGAGCAATAGAAGAGTTAGAAGTGTATGCAGCTTTACAGAAAAGACAAACATTGCAAGCATTGGAGTTGATACCTACAGATCATCCCTAAAGCAGAGTATTGTGAATTGTCTTTGTTTCTGTTGACTATGGTAAATGTCTCGCTACAAGATATAACCCTTAGAAACAAAAGACCTATGGGTAGAGAAAGTGGCTGTAGAAAAATTGTTAATGTCAGGGCATGGAAAATCTAATTTATTGCTGAGTATTGAGAATAACAGATGGAACTCATCATATTTAGAATATGTGTATATATTGATAAATTACTGAACTGTTGGCAGAATCATTACATCATCAGCAAATCTAAAGTTCAACTTTGCTGGGTCTTCATGATATTTGTGTATATATTAATGAAAATTCAACACAATGAAAAATCGTGTTTGGGTTTGAACAAAGAACTTAAAAAATTTAATTTTTGACTCAAGGCTTAAAAATTTTGTAGGGTTAGTTACTGTGGGAGAAAGGAGACATAACTCTTTTTACTGAGTTGATAGACAAGCAGGTAATGAAAGACTTGGTCCAAAGATCTTTGGACTGAAAAATAAATCATTTAGTAAGTGCTCAGATTGTTAAAAAGCATTTTAAATATTATTTTTTTCATAAAGTATATCAATAGGCATGTAGGAGCTGAAATTTTTGCTCACATTTTTGATATGAGGGGATCAAATGGTAAATAAAATAAAGATGCATAAGATGATGCACACACTATTAGCTTGTGCTGGAGTTTGGGAGTAGGTTCTATTCCTAAATCTGACACCATCCTGCTGTTTTATGTTGAATTGATTATTTTGCCTTCTGTGCCTCCCTTTCCACCTAGTATCCTTTACTGGATTTCCTTAGACAATTAATATTTAAAGGCACTTGCAATCTTTCTGTAGATTTTCCACCTTGACCCTTACTCTTACAATAATGTTAGAATGTAAGAATAATGAGCAGTACTTTTATTCGTGGGTAAATCCTTGTACTTTGATAGTCATCCCTTTACAGAACTATTTTTATCATATAGGGCATTTATCACAGCATTCTGGGAGTCACTGTGCTTTTTTTCCCTCTTTTCCTTTTTTTTTTTTTGCCTACTAGTAAACAGGCATGGTGCTCAAGTAATATTTAGTCTTTTTAGTGCACTACGTGGGAGCTGCTGCATACAGTAGTCATCAGCATTGCTAGTCCTTGGTGTGAGTCTGGGATCCCTAAGAATAATCAGCATTTTGCACCATCATCTCTGGACAACAATTCTAACCCAACAGACTTTATCAGTTGTGGATTTTTACCTCAAAGATAAGTGTTTTCTAAAGTTCTCTCACATAGAAAATCAAAGATAAATGAAGATCAAATATTGGAATCTCAAATAAATAAACAGTACGTATGTTCTAATATGCATTTCTGAAGAAACCTGAATAACAGATAACACAGTAAATTCAAGATTTTTTTTTGGCATTCATTAATTTGAATTGCATTCAAATTAATAATAAAAATAATAATGAAAATACCTGAGCATTTATTGAATTTTTATCAAATCTGACTTCATATAATTTTGACCTGGACCCACATATTTCATTCCATTTCCTACACAGAATGAAAACTCTCTTTCCTGAGGAGAATATCAAGCAACAGTCATGGTAAGAAGATAAACAGTAGGATCTTTATAAGTTGTCTGCAGATGAAGATGCCTTTCCCAAAGAAGGTTGCACAAAAAACCACTATGTACCTGAATAAGATGGAAAGGCACAGGACCTGCTTGTTTACCAGCTTGTGAAAAAGTAATTTAACATTATTGGTATATCATCTACTAGCATTTCTTATTAGAGTGTATTTGTTATCTTACCCAAGATTCTGTCGTTCTTAGAACTCTGCTGACCTCCAGTACTAGTTGAAAGGTCCTCTGGTATGGGCATAGGTTCATCTGGATCATCAGGGACATCACTAGTTGGAGGACTTTCCTTTCCTAACAGTGAGGAAAGCATTCAGTTAGATTTCCATAGTCAGAGTAGCCTCATTTTCAAATAATACAATAGGAGGAACCACAAACCAAATAAAACTTACAAAACCCCTAAACACTACTAAAGCATGATATTCATAGGACCAAACCCCAGTCTCCCGCAAAGAAAACTTCTTAGGAATACAGGGGAATAATTTTTTTAAAAATAATACATACCAATGTCTCTGAAAAATTTACTGAGTGTGGATACACAGTTATTAGTCTTACCATTTTGGATATTTGTGAGATATGTATGTTTTCCAGCTGCTATGCTCAGAAGATCCAATTTAGCCAACACAGACTGACAGATTATAAAGGTTATCAAATGGACATCCTTGGTTAAAAATCTTCTTTCTTCCACAACTTCTCCTTGAAAACACGTCTGGATTTGCTTCAAAGACATAGTGAAGTCTAACCCACAGGTATTCTGGGGTTCCAAATGAAGTACCTCAAATAAAGTTTTATCTTCAACTGAAAATTCAGCTACAATGCTAGCAAGCTTCACTAATACCCCCAGATCAAGTTCTGGCCTACAAGTAGTGAAGTGCCTGTAGGTACCAAGACTTCTTAAACATGTACAATTAGCAGACTTCAAGGATTTTATTGTCTTCTATTTGCAAATAGGAAACAAACCCCAACATCTTGAGTACACAAGGTTTTGCAGAGGCAAACAACTTGGTGTTTTAAAACACTGCAGATATTGTGGAACAAGCATGCCTTGGAAACATCTACTGAAGGAATTATCTAAGTGAATAATTTCATTGACTATTACTAAAAGACTGGCCATTGCATTAATAGCAAAGAACAGAACAGGCCCAGAGCAGAATTCAAATGCAGTAATGTTCACGTAAGACCCTTGTCTTGAAAATGGAGATGTTACCTAATTAGATTGATGAGATCTGTTCCACATCCTGTGTAATTGGCACACCGGTAAAGGCAGTCATTTTATGGCACACAGCCTTAGCAAATTAGTGGGCTTTTTCCTAACGAGAATTCCCTCATTAAAACACAAACATCAATTAAACCTTAAAACATTTACCAGAAATGGAAAAACTAAACAAAATATACCTTACTTTAGTGACAGCAGTTTAGTGGTGACAGTTACAGACTTGATCTGAATGAAGTGAATGGTTTCCTCCCTGCCTCCTGGATGGATCAAAGCATTGTGTTTTCCCATCTATACTGATCATGATGGGGAGAAATGACAGGTAGTTTTAAATCATCTTCCAAATTAACTGTTTTAAGTTGTTGGCACAGACTTATGTTTAAATGAATTAAATGAGTATGTGACTGCATTTCTTAATGACACAACTATGAAAACTGCGGAATAATTGCTGAGCAGGAGTTTTGAGAGCTGCATCACGTGAACCATCCCAAACTGCAGCCAGGGGACTCCAGGGTATTGAAGAAACAGTCCTGCACTGGCAGAAGGATTAACTAGATTATTTAATAAGGTCCTTCTCATACCTGGCTTCTGTGGCGTATTCTTAAATGGGCAAAATCACACCCACTGAATACCAGTGCAAGAGCAAAGGCAGATTGCATAAATGGACAAGAGGGAATTTTACAGCAAAGGAAAATAAAAGCAGGAAGTAAGTGAATTTTTTTTTTTTTTGCCATTCACAATTTAGCTCCTTATTTAATTATTTCTTCAGATTTCTGGGATGTAGGGAACTTACAGAACTGACAGCAACTTTCCATTGCAAGTCTTAACCTGCCAAGCTGAGGCATCTCTTACAAATAAAATGCACAAGTGAGGAGGGACAGCTGAAATATTTCACTTTGTTCAACACATTTTGCCTCACACAAAACAAAAAAACCAGAGGTTTAATTGGAGGTCAAGCAACAGCCTGGCAGCTGTCTTCCCATTACACATAAGTTAAGGAAATTTGTTAGAAAGTAACAGTAATCTAAAGCTACCTGCATCTTCCAAGGATGAAACAGCACTCCCAGTTACAACAATGGATGGTGATGCTTTGACTGAGTCTAGGCTGAGAAGAACAATTATCCTAAAAAGCTGAAGACTATTTTTGACTACAAACCAATATAAACTCATAATACCAAAACTATGGGAAAACAGATAACAAACAAAATAATATCTTTATAAGTGTGTTATTAGGCATCCTACAATATGTAGTCTAGGCAGGATTTGAAGTCAGAGCAGTTTTTTTTGAAATAGAAACCTGTTAGCAGAAGAATACATTTGCAGTGCTGAACTCTTTGGTTCACTAAATGGGTATCAGTGCTCTACTTGTTCAATTAATAGCAGTTTGCCCACGTGGTATGACTCAGACTCGCCTCATGGACTTGGTGGGGCAGAAGCTGGAGATCAGGTCTGTTTCCCTCTTTGCAGGAGACTGCAGTTAAGAAAACTTAGTAAACTTGTCTTTATTGGCCCATTTAATACAATTTGATTTCTTCTTGTTACACATGATTGAGAAATTCCTACATGCAAAAAGACAGGACAAAACCAGTAGATTTTAAATGGATCCATTTATTGAGCTCTGTCTCTTGGATTCTAGAGCATCGTATTTGTATTTCATGCCTTAACTACATCTAAATCATTACACCATGGTAAGTTCATTACTGCACGGCAATCTTACACATACACGATCTCAACAACATTCTTTTTCCACTGAATTTAGAAATGGAAGGGGAGTGGGGAAAGGTGGGAATGCTTTCCATTTTAATTTCAAACAGACATGCCCACAACAACAACTGGTCAAAGGAAAAGGAGGTAAACCCCACCCCAATACCTAGTGGCCAGTATTGGGGAAAATTATTCAAAAGTCACATAACAGAGCAAAGTAGTTTAAGAAGTGAAGTAGAAAAAAAAGAATCTAATCTTGGGGTGGAGTGGGTGGTTTTTTTTTTTTTAATTAATTATTATAAAAAGCCACCTCAGCTGTGGAATTGAAGTTCTGTTTCTGGTACTGCCACTGATTCGTGTTGCTCTTGGTTAAGTCATAAATAGAAAGAATTACAACTGCAGGCTGTATCAAATATTTATTTCAATCTGCATCTCTGTAAGATGGTCTCAGATTTTCTACACTGCCATTTCTGTATAAAAACAGTCAAGGAGTCTAACCTATTAGTGATGCCTGGCAAGACCCTCAACTTCTCTCTGAGTTTCCCCATCTCTGCCCTAGAAATAGACTTGAAGCCATAAGGAAAGAGAGGAAGGGAAAAAAACTGCAATAAAGTTCAATAAGGTTTTAGTATCCTTTATTTCTGTTGAAGTCCTTAGCCTTTACATGTTCCTTTAACATGTACATCCAGATCTGAAAGTGATTCAGTTCATGCCAGAATGGTGCTGCTGGTGCTACGACTATTGAAAAGAAAGCCAGGGCAGGATGTATTATAGAAATCTCATTCCCTATCCTTTCACAAACTTATGTTGGGGGTGTGTGTATTTAATATTGAGGGTTTCTTCTTCCTGCTTTTGCAGAGTGCAGCACAACAGCCTGATTTGTTCTAGGAGATCTCTTAATGTAAGATGTGGAAACATTTCTACTGTTTTTTCACCTTCCTTAACTGTTAGACCCTAGAACTGAAAAAAAAAGAAAAAAAAAAAAAAGAGAAAAAAAAGAAAAAAAAGGCAGGAAAAATACTGCTTGTTAAGTAAGATATTATCTGTGTTTTCTGACTCTCTTGTATGGGTGCCGGATACCATTTGGTTAAATGTATGTCAGCTCTCTCCTCATTTCAGAACTGCAACTGCTTGTCTCATGAAATATCACTTTCAGGAGAAAAATAAAAAGTGTGAACTCTATGCTAGTCACACAGTATTTCAGTTCCTCTAGGAGTCAGCCATGCCTGGATTCCCCGAGGTGGGAATGTCTGTGTGCACGCAGGGTTTGGCTCACTCACATTAGTTTTATACTCTCCTGGCCTGGTTGGCTGCTGCCACACCTGAGTCAGCTGCAGCTGCATAATGCACATGGCTGCAAAACACCGCGTTTGAGCTGGGGAGATTGTTTCTAGAGACGTTCTTTATTTCTGGGTTGAATTACAAAACAAAAAACCCTGAAGAAACCCACTAAACTAAGTTTATTTTTTAACTTATATTTTCTAAAAACACAACCAAGTGTGCTAGTGAAGCCTCCTAATTCCATAGGCCCACAGAGCCAGCTACACCTGATGAGCAATACTCATAAAACAGGAGAAATAAATAAATGTTTTACAGTTGACAGGACAATCTTACACTCCTGAAACTGTGCAATTGTTTAACTGGTTCCCAACATATAGCAGAGCTCCCTCATCATGCTAGGAAGCATCCCAGAAGCACATAGAAACCAAGGAGAATCCAAGGGAAAAGATTCCTTTCTGCATTCACCAACCTATGAGAAAGAAGTAGGTAACATCCCTGTACCTTCAGATCCTCTATTTTTGAGGTCTAGTAAGAGCTTATGAAGAGCAGTATCTGTGGAACCTAATCTGACAAACTCTCATTTCCAGAAGGTGAGTTCCCAAATAACTCTTACCATAAATGAAAGTAAATTAGGAAGTTCTTTCTTTGGCCATAAATTCAGCTAACAACCCAACACAAGTCACAGCCTTTGCTCACAGAAAGTACCAGATGCTCAGTGATAGAAATGGCAGGAGAGTTCAAAGCAGACTTTAATCAGTTTGGGTAGGTCTCCCTCTTACCAAAGGCAACTTTCTTTTTCAAGGAAACCCTTTCTCATTGCAGAATAGTACTATTGCATGAATATGCTAGAAAAGCTAAAAGGCACAGCAAAATACTACAGTGGTTCAACTACCGAAAACTTTGAGAACTACAAATTATAGATATACATCGATTATGTATATGTATATTTACATATATACAAGCATTTAAAATGGCAAAGTTCCTTGTAAGATTTCCCTCTGAAGGGGAGAGGCAGGCCACAAGGAATGCAAAGCTCTACCAATCCAATCCTTGACTCAAGGCAGCATCTCCCCTGCTGCTACTCTTCATGTCAAAAGAAAAACAAGCAATGCTCTAGTAAGAAGTAGCAGGTGTGAAGCTCCAATTCATACCGTTGTAAAGAATACCACAACAGTTAGGTGGGGGTATCCAGGGTAGCCTGTGCTGCTGCAGAGGAAGAGGAGGTCAGCGCTCCTCTCCAAAAGAGCAGAGGAGCTGGATTCAAATCGTTGCGCGCTCTCATTGCTCCAGGCAGATCCAAAGCGAAAATACAACTAAAACCCCACTGCTTTTTCTACTAAGGCCACAAATGCTCCAGGAACCTCATAAGACAGATTTTATTTCATGTACAAATTGGTTCAACCTGCAACAAAGCAGTGATGTGTAAGCTTATCCAGTTACAATTCCAAATTTGTTACCT